>NC_064922.1:177004248-177006748 GCF_023897955.1 Schistocerca gregaria | reverse complement strand
ATAGATCTATTAATTGTAGAGTGCAGCAATCAGTCGCCCTGTATTAGATTTTATTACGCAAATCCAGATTTCGGCTAGTAGCTAGCCGTTCGCAATGCACTATTTTCTATTGTCATTGCATGTAAGTCCCTGTTGTTCTGGCGTCAGTCCGAGTTCTTTGAATACTATTGTATATCTTATAGATGTCATTTGGTACTGAAGCGTTTCCCTTTGCATGTGACTGTAGTTGCTTTTCTTTTCTGAGATCTCTTACGTCAATATCTACCATTTCGATGGTCATACGATGACAAAGGAGGGACCATATTTCTATCTTCCGCACTGAAAACAGAATTCAGTATTTTCGGCCTTCTCTGTCATCTTCTCTTTCTGTGCCAGTATAGCCCCTCAATTACTGAAGAGATGATTTCTGCCCGCTTACCGATTTTCACGTAATACGAGAACCCCTTACGGTTTTTAGTCAGAACGGGTGGCTAGATTTTATTTTCAGTTCCACTTAACGCTTGTCTTACTGCTCTCCAAACGAGCCACGCACTCCCCAAATTTGGTAACAAATTCTGATCAAGTTTTCTGCTCACGCACTTCGGATGCTTTATTTTTAAAGCCCTACTTACTTTACCAAAAGCATTTCAAGCCAGTTCTACACTATGCGCCTCGCGTTAAGTAAGAAAAGTCATCAAGTAATACTACGACTGTATTGTTAGTCTGTACTACTTTCCTTTCTATGCACTGGTTATTCATTACTCTGTCTCATTATCACTGAAGTCTACTTCCATAACTGCTCTATTATGTTTCTCCACACCCCTTTTCTCTCTCTCCAAGACGAACATCTTACGCCGTTTCTCATCGAAATTGCGAGCGACTATCTTAGCAACACAGCTGTCTCTGAGACAAACCATTTCTTATCTGTAGCACAACCACGCTCGTCTAAAGACCATCTACACTCTAACATGAAACCGAGACGAAATTCTGCAGTATTTCATACTTGACACCATTCTCATGAAACAAGATTCGTGACGTGGATGCTATTTTAATCTCGTTCTTTCCACATTTTTCCCACGCTGGAGGCTTGGTTTGTGGGACAACCGTCGCCCTCCAACGCTTCTCTCAGGGTCACGTGTCGCAAAAACAAAGTTTTAGCTCTCAGCAGATTTACGGGTCACTTGATTCTGCTGTTAACCCTGACCGCAAAACACACTGCTGACCGGTACGGCAAGGTGACGTTGACTTTCGCAGAACCACTCTGGCGTAGGGGCCGAAACGGATTCCTCCCAGGACTTTACTTTCACGCAGAGAGACTAGTACCGCAAATGTTTGATACGTAGTTGCCCAGAAACGCACCTAACAGATAACTAATTGGCGCTAATTATTTTTCCTTCTCTTTTCTCAGTGCGGCACGACAGGAATGATATGCGTCTAGAAAGTTCTGTTTGCCTTTTGTAAACAAGGGTATGCCCGTGGCACACTTACAAGAGACCAGTTAGGGAGCTCCATATCTGGATTTCCGCTCGCGAAAACCAATCGAAGCTGTCTTCCCTGGTCAGAGACAGCCATACGGTATCGTCTGATGTCGGCGCGGAATATAACTATTCTGCGTGCATTCTGTAATTATTTCGCCCACTGCCGTTTCTCAGAGCCCGCTGTAACAAATCTAAGATTACGAAATATGAGTGACAAACTTCCCAAGCAATATATCACCGCTCAGCCGGTCGCAATGAAGTGTATTTCAGAAGAATTCACGCGGTTTAACAAGACTCTTTTCTACGTGAATGAAGATGAGCAAATTTTAACATGCGCAAATGACTTGCGGCGGCGCGGTCTGTTTCCTACACAGGAATGTTTCACCTTTCGGTGAGCTGCTTCTGCAGGATTAGCCTTCCCTGAAGAAAACTTCCACGTTTCTTCTTCGACTGTAAAAACTCTAATAGGAACCAGTCACGTTACGTGAATGTGCAAGGTGCAAATATTTTCAAGAATCAGGTCTGGATAACTACCGAATGAGATAGAGTCATTGAATGTAAATTCTGATATACTACTTCCACTCCTCGAATACGCTCTCAATTACCAAGTCCGTTTTATACAAATGCTTGGTGTCTGTTCTTTGGGACATGTCCGCAAGAACAGACACCAAGCATTTATGTAATTCATTCGCTTCGATGGGCAGTGAATCCACCTTCTTCAGTGTGGATGCATAGTTACGTCAGATCTGTGAGAATGGAGGATTTGGACAGGGTCTGCGAGTAGGTGGCTATATATGGGAATGTGGGTTGGCGGAGAGTTGTGCTAAGGTAGTCAATAGCCAGCTGTTACTGGAAAATTATGCACAAATTTTCTGTGGATTGAATGCTCACTCAGTATTCTACAAAGTGTTCGCTGTGAACTATCAGTTCTGCACAGACACCATGCTTATTTAAATTATTCGAAAAAGATCGCCGTTCACACAAAACTTCCGGAATTCGCACTTTCGTCTTTACATTTCGCCCGTAAATACTTCCAGACAGTC